>NC_140713.1:0-22500 GCF_050655825.1 Lonchura striata
CCCTAACCCTAACCCTAACCCTAACCCTAACCCTAACCCTAACCCTAACCCTAACCCTAACCCTAACCCTAACCCTAACCCTAACCCTAACCCTAACCCTAACCCTAACCCTAACCCTAACCCTAACCCTAACCCTAACCCTAACCCTAACCCTAACCCTAACCCTAACCCTAACCCTAACCCTAACCCTAACCCTAACCCTAACCCTAACCCTAACCCTAACCCTAACCCTAACCCTAACCCTAACCCTAACCCTAACCCTAACCCTAACCCTAACCCTAACCCTAACCCTAACCCTAACCCTAACCCTAACCCTAACCCTAACCCTAACCCTAACCCTAACCCTAACCCTAACCCTAACCCTAACCCTAACCCTAACCCTAACCCTAACCCTAACCCTAACCCTAACCCTAACCCTAACCCTAACCCTAACCCTAACCCTAACCCTAACCCTAACCCTAACCCTAACCCTAACCCTAACCCTAACCCTAACCCTAACCCTAACCCTAACCCTAACCCTAACCCTAACCCTAACCCTAACCCTAACCCTAACCCTAACCCTAACCCTAACCCTAACCCTAACCCTAACCCTAACCCTAACCCTAACCCTAACCCTAACCCTAACCCTAACCCTAACCCTAACCCTAACCCTAACCCTAACCCTAACCCTAACCCTAACCCTAACCCTAACCCTAACCCTAACCCTAACCCTAACCCTAACCCTAACCCTAACCCTAACCCTAACCCTAACCCTAACCCTAACCCTAACCCTAACCCTAACCCTAACCCTAACCCTAACCCTAACCCTAACCCTAACCCTAACCCTAACCCTAACCCTAACCCTAACCCTAACCCTAACCCTAACCCTAACCCTAACCCTAACCCTAACCCTAACCCTAACCCTAACCCTAACCCTAACCCTAACCCTAACCCTAACCCTAACCCTAACCCTAACCCTAACCCTAACCCTAACCCTAACCCTAACCCTAACCCTAACCCTAACCCTAACCACCCTAACCCTAACCCTAACCCTAACCCTAACCCTAACCCTAACCCTAACCCTAACCCTAACCCTAACCCTAACCCTAACCCTAACCCTAACCCTAACCCTAACCCTAACCCTAACCCTAACCCTAACCCTAACCCTAACCCTAACCCTAACCCTAACCCTAACCCTAACCCTAACCCTAACCCTAACCCTAACCCTAACCCTAACCCTAACCCTAACCCTAACCCTAACCCTAACCCTAACCCTAACCCTAACCCTAACCCTAACCCTAACCCTAACCCTAACCCTAACCCTAACCCTAACCCTAACCCTAACCCTAACCCTAACCCTAACCCTAACCCTAACCCTAACCCTAACCCTAACCCTAACCCTAACCCTAACCCTAACCCTAACCCTAACCCTAACCCTAACCCTAACCCTAACCCTAACCCTAACCCTAACCCTAACCCTAACCCTAACCCTAACCCTAACCCTAACCCTAACCCTAACCCTAACCCTAACCCTAACCCTAACCCTAACCCTAACCCTAACCCTAACCCTAACCCTAACCCTAACCCTAACCCTAACCCTAACCCTAACCCTAACCCTAACCCTAACCCTAACCCTAACCCTAACCCTAACCCTAACCCTAACCCTAACCCTAACCCTAACCCTAACCCTAACCCTAACCCTAACCCTAACCCTAACCCTAACCCTAACCCTAACCCTAACCCTAACCCTAACCCTAACCCTAACCCTAACCCTAACCCTAACCCTAACCCTAACCCTAACCCTAACCCTAACCCTAACCCTAACCCTAACCCTAACCCTAACCCTAACCCTAACCCTAACCCTAACCCTAACCCTAACCCTAACCCTAACCCTAACCCTAACCCTAACCCTAACCCTAACCCTAACCCTAACCCTAACCCTAACCCTAACCCTAACCCTAACCCTAACCCTAACCCTAACCCTAACCCTAACCCTAACCCTAACCCTAACCCTAACCCTAACCCTAACCCTAACCCTAACCCTAACCCTAACCCTAACCCTAACCCTAACCCTAACCCTAACCCTAACCCTAACCCTAACCCTAACCCTAACCCTAACCCTAACCCTAACCCTAACCCTAACCCTAACCCTAACCCTAACCCTAACCCTAACCCTAACCCTAACCCTAACCCTAACCCTAACCCTAACCCTAACCCTAACCCTAACCCTAACCCTAACCCTAACCCTAACCCTAACCCTAACCCTAACCCTAACCCTAACCCTAACCCTAACCCTAACCCTAACCCTAACCCTAACCCTAACCCTAACCCTAACCCTAACCCTAACCCTAACCCTAACCCTAACCCTAACCCTAACCCTAACCCTAACCCTAACCCTAACCCTAACCCTAACCCTAACCCTAACCCTAACCCTAACCCTAACCCTAACCCTAACCCTAACCCTAACCCTAACCCTAACCCTAACCCTAACCCTAACCCTAACCCTAACCCTAACCCTAACCCTAACCCTAACCCTAACCCTAACCCTAACCCTAACCCTAACCCTAACCCTAACCCTAACCCTAACCCTAACCCTAACCCTAACCCTAACCCTAACCCTAACCCTAACCCTAACCCTAACCCTAACCCTAACCCTAACCCTAACCCTAACCCTAACCCTAACCCTAACCCTAACCCTAACCCTAACCCTAACCCTAACCCTAACCCTAACCCTAACCCTAACCCTAACCCTAACCCTAACCCTAACCCTAACCCTAACCCTAACCCTAACCCTAACCCTAACCCTAACCCTAACCCTAACCCTAACCCTAACCCTAACCCTAACCCTAACCCTAACCCTAACCCTAACCCTAACCCTAACCCTAACCCTAACCCTAACCCTAACCCTAACCCTAACCCTAACCCTAACCCTAACCCTAACCCTAACCCTAACCCTAACCCTAACCCTAACCCTAACCCTAACCCTAACCCTAACCCTAACCCTAACCCTAACCCTAACCCTAACCCTAACCCTAACCCTAACCCTAACCCTAACCCTAACCCTAACCCTAACCCTAACCCTAACCCTAACCCTAACCCTAACCCTAACCCTAACCCTAACCCTAACCCTAACCCTAACCCTAACCCTAACCCTAACCCTAACCCTAACCCTAACCCTAACCCTAACCCTAACCCTAACCCTAACCCTAACCCTAACCCTAACCCTAACCCTAACCCTAACCCTAACCCTAACCCTAACCCTAACCCTAACCCTAACCCTAACCCTAACCCTAACCCTAACCCTAACCCTAACCCTAACCCTAACCCTAACCCTAACCCTAACCCTAACCCTAACCCTAACCCTAACCCTAACCCTAACCCTAACCCTAACCCTAACCCTAACCCTAACCCTAACCCTAACCCTAACCCTAACCCTAACCCTAACCCTAACCCTAACCCTAACCCTAACCCTAACCCTAACCCTAACCCTAACCCTAACCCTAACCCTAACCCTAACCCTAACCCTAACCCTAACCCTAACCCTAACCCTAACCCTAACCCTAACCCTAACCCTAACCCTAACCCTAACCCTAACCCTAACCCTAACCCTAACCCTAACCCTAACCCTAACCCTAACCCTAACCCTAACCCTAACCCTAACCCTAACCCTAACCCTAACCCTAACCCTAACCCTAACCCTAACCCTAACCCTAACCCTAACCCTAACCCTAACCCTAACCCTAACCCTAACCCTAACCCTAACCCTAACCCTAACCCTAACCCTAACCCTAACCCTAACCCTAACCCTAACCCTAACCCTAACCCTAACCCTAACCCTAACCCTAACCCTAACCCTAACCCTAACCCTAACCCTAACCCTAACCCTAACCCTAACCCTAACCCTAACCCTAACCCTAACCCTAACCCTAACCCTAACCCTAACCCTAACCCTAACCCTAACCCTAACCCTAACCCTAACCCTAACCCTAACCCTAACCCTAACCCTAACCCTAACCCTAACCCTAACCCTAACCCTAACCCTAACCCTAACCCTAACCCTAACCCTAACCCTAACCCTAACCCTAACCCTAACCCTAACCCTAACCCTAACCCTAACCCTAACCCTAACCCTAACCCTAACCCTAACCCTAACCCTAACCCTAACCCTAACCCTAACCCTAACCCTAACCCTAACCCTAACCCTAACCCTAACCCTAACCCTAACCCTAACCCTAACCCTAACCCTAACCCTAACCCTAACCCTAACCCTAACCCTAACCCTAACCCTAACCCTAACCCTAACCCTAACCCTAACCCTAACCCTAACCCTAACCCTAACCCTAACCCTAACCCTAACCCTAACCCTAACCCTAACCCTAACCCTAACCCTAACCCTAACCCTAACCCTAACCCTAACCCTAACCCTAACCCTAACCCTAACCCTAACCCTAACCCTAACCCTAACCCTAACCCTAACCCTAACCCTAACCCTAACCCTAACCCTAACCCTAACCCTAACCCTAACCCTAACCCTAACCCTAACCCTAACCCTAACCCTAACCCTAACCCTAACCCTAACCCTAACCCTAACCCTAACCCTAACCCTAACCCTAACCCTAACCCTAACCCTAACCCTAACCCTAACCCTAACCCTAACCCTAACCCTAACCCTAACCCTAACCCTAACCCTAACCCTAACCCTAACCCTAACCCTAACCCTAACCCTAACCCTAACCCTAACCCTAACCCTAACCCTAACCCTAACCCTAACCCTAACCCTAACCCTAACCCTAACCCTAACCCTAACCCTAACCCTAACCCTAACCCTAACCCTAACCCTAACCCTAACCCTAACCCTAACCCTAACCCTAACCCTAACCCTAACCCTAACCCTAACCCTAACCCTAACCCTAACCCTAACCCTAACCCTAACCCTAACCCTAACCCTAACCCTAACCCTAACCCTAACCCTAACCCTAACCCTAACCCTAACCCTAACCCTAACCCTAACCCTAACCCTAACCCTAACCCTAACCCTAACCCTAACCCTAACCCTAACCCTAACCCTAACCCTAACCCTAACCCTAACCCTAACCCTAACCCTAACCCTAACCCTAACCCTAACCCTAACCCTAACCCTAACCCTAACCCTAACCCTAACCCTAACCCTAACCCTAACCCTAACCCTAACCCTAACCCTAACCCTAACCCTAACCCTAACCCTAACCCTAACCCTAACCCTAACCCTAACCCTAACCCTAACCCTAACCCTAACCCTAACCCTAACCCTAACCCTAACCCTAACCCTAACCCTAACCCTAACCCTAACCCTAACCCTAACCCTAACCCTAACCCTAACCCTAACCCTAACCCTAACCCTAACCCTAACCCTAACCCTAACCCTAACCCTAACCCTAACCCTAACCCTAACCCTAACCCTAACCCTAACCCTAACCCTAACCCTAACCCTAACCCTAACCCTAACCCTAACCCTAACCCTAACCCTAACCCTAACCCTAACCCTAACCCTAACCCTAACCCTAACCCTAACCCTAACCCTAACCCTAACCCTAACCCTAACCCTAACCCTAACCCTAACCCTAACCCTAACCCTAACCCTAACCCTAACCCTAACCCTAACCCTAACCCTAACCCTAACCCTAACCCTAACCCTAACCCTAACCCTAACCCTAACCCTAACCCTAACCCTAACCCTAACCCTAACCCTAACCCTAACCCTAACCCTAACCCTAACCCTAACCCTAACCCTAACCCTAACCCTAACCCTAACCCTAACCCTAACCCTAACCCTAACCCTAACCCTAACCCTAACCCTAACCCTAACCCTAACCCTAACCCTAACCCTAACCCTAACCCTAACCCTAACCCTAACCCTAACCCTAACCCTAACCCTAACCCTAACCCTAACCCTAACCCTAACCCTAACCCTAACCCTAACCCTAACCCTAACCCTAACCCTAACCCTAACCCTAACCCTAACCCTAACCCTAACCCTAACCCTAACCCTAACCCTAACCCTAACCCTAACCCTAACCCTAACCCTAACCCTAACCCTAACCCTAACCCTAACCCTAACCCTAACCCTAACCCTAACCCTAACCCTAACCCTAACCCTAACCCTAACCCTAACCCTAACCCTAACCCTAACCCTAACCCTAACCCTAACCCTAACCCTAACCCTAACCCTAACCCTAACCCTAACCCTAACCCTAACCCTAACCCTAACCCTAACCCTAACCCTAACCCTAACCCTAACCCTAACCCTAACCCTAACCCTAACCCTAACCCTAACCCTAACCCTAACCCTAACCCTAACCCTAACCCTAACCCTAACCCTAACCCTAACCCTAACCCTAACCCTAACCCTAACCCTAACCCTAACCCTAACCCTAACCCTAACCCTAACCCTAACCCTAACCCTAACCCTAACCCTAACCCTAACCCTAACCCTAACCCTAACCCTAACCCTAACCCTAACCCTAACCCTAACCCTAACCCTAACCCTAACCCTAACCCTAACCCTAACCCTAACCCTAACCCTAACCCTAACCCTAACCCTAACCCTAACCCTAACCCTAACCCTAACCCTAACCCTAACCCTAACCCTAACCCTAACCCTAACCCTAACCCTAACCCTAACCCTAACCCTAACCCTAACCCTAACCCTAACCCTAACCCTAACCCTAACCCTAACCCTAACCCTAACCCTAACCCTAACCCTAACCCTAACCCTAACCCTAACCCTAACCCTAACCCTAACCCTAACCCTAACCCTAACCCTAACCCTAACCCTAACCCTAACCCTAACCCTAACCCTAACCCTAACCCTAACCCTAACCCTAACCCTAACCCTAACCCTAACCCTAACCCTAACCCTAACCCTAACCCTAACCCTAACCCTAACCCTAACCCTAACCCTAACCCTAACCCTAACCCTAACCCTAACCCTAACCCTAACCCTAACCCTAACCCTAACCCTAACCCTAACCCTAACCCTAACCCTAACCCTAACCCTAACCCTAACCCTAACCCTAACCCTAACCCTAACCCTAACCCTAACCCTAACCCTAACCCTAACCCTAACCCTAACCCTAACCCTAACCCTAACCCTAACCCTAACCCTAACCCTAACCCTAACCCTAACCCTAACCCTAACCCTAACCCTAACCCTAACCCTAACCCTAACCCTAACCCTAACCCTAACCCTAACCCTAACCCTAACCCTAACCCTAACCCTAACCCTAACCCTAACCCTAACCCTAACCCTAACCCTAACCCTAACCCTAACCCTAACCCTAACCCTAACCCTAACCCTAACCCTAACCCTAACCCTAACCCTAACCCTAACCCTAACCCTAACCCTAACCCTAACCCTAACCCTAACCCTAACCCTAACCCTAACCCTAACCCTAACCCTAACCCTAACCCTAACCCTAACCCTAACCCTAACCCTAACCCTAACCCTAACCCTAACCCTAACCCTAACCCTAACCCTAACCCTAACCCTAACCCTAACCCTAACCCTAACCCTAACCCTAACCCTAACCCTAACCCTAACCCTAACCCTAACCCTAACCCTAACCCTAACCCTAACCCTAACCCTAACCCTAACCCTAACCCTAACCCTAACCCTAACCCTAACCCTAACCCTAACCCTAACCCTAACCCTAACCCTAACCCTAACCCTAACCCTAACCCTAACCCTAACCCTAACCCTAACCCTAACCCTAACCCTAACCCTAACCCTAACCCTAACCCTAACCCTAACCCTAACCCTAACCCTAACCCTAACCCTAACCCTAACCCTAACCCTAACCCTAACCCTAACCCTAACCCTAACCCTAACCCTAACCCTAACCCTAACCCTAACCCTAACCCTAACCCTAACCCTAACCCTAACCCTAACCCTAACCCTAACCCTAACCCTAACCCTAACCCTAACCCTAACCCTAACCCTAACCCTAACCCTAACCCTAACCCTAACCCTAACCCTAACCCTAACCCTAACCCTAACCCTAACCCTAACCCTAACCCTAACCCTAACCCTAACCCTAACCCTAACCCTAACCCTAACCCTAACCCTAACCCTAACCCTAACCCTAACCCTAACCCTAACCCTAACCCTAACCCTAACCCTAACCCTAACCCTAACCCTAACCCTAACCCTAACCCTAACCCTAACCCTAACCCTAACCCTAACCCTAACCCTAACCCTAACCCTAACCCTAACCCTAACCCTAACCCTAACCCTAACCCTAACCCTAACCCTAACCCTAACCCTAACCCTAACCCTAACCCTAACCCTAACCCTAACCCTAACCCTAACCCTAACCCTAACCCTAACCCTAACCCTAACCCTAACCCTAACCCTAACCCTAACCCTAACCCTAACCCTAACCCTAACCCTAACCCTAACCCTAACCCTAACCCTAACCCTAACCCTAACCCTAACCCTAACCCTAACCCTAACCCTAACCCTAACCCTAACCCTAACCCTAACCCTAACCCTAACCCTAACCCTAACCCTAACCCTAACCCTAACCCTAACCCTAACCCTAACCCTAACCCTAACCCTAACCCTAACCCTAACCCTAACCCTAACCCTAACCCTAACCCTAACCCTAACCCTAACCCTAACCCTAACCCTAACCCTAACCCTAACCCTAACCCTAACCCTAACCCTAACCCTAACCCTAACCCTAACCCTAACCCTAACCCTAACCCTAACCCTAACCCTAACCCTAACCCTAACCCTAACCCTAACCCTAACCCTAACCCTAACCCTAACCCTAACCCTAACCCTAACCCTAACCCTAACCCTAACCCTAACCCTAACCCTAACCCTAACCCTAACCCTAACCCTAACCCTAACCCTAACCCTAACCCTAACCCTAACCCTAACCCTAACCCTAACCCTAACCCTAACCCTAACCCTAACCCTAACCCTAACCCTAACCCTAACCCTAACCCTAACCCTAACCCTAACCCTAACCCTAACCCTAACCCTAACCCTAACCCTAACCCTAACCCTAACCCTAACCCTAACCCTAACCCTAACCCTAACCCTAACCCTAACCCTAACCCTAACCCTAACCCTAACCCTAACCCTAACCCTAACCCTAACCCTAACCCTAACCCTAACCCTAACCCTAACCCTAACCCTAACCCTAACCCTAACCCTAACCCTAACCCTAACCCTAACCCTAACCCTAACCCTAACCCTAACCCTAACCCTAACCCTAACCCTAACCCTAACCCTAACCCTAACCCTAACCCTAACCCTAACCCTAACCCTAACCCTAACCCTAACCCTAACCCTAACCCTAACCCTAACCCTAACCCTAACCCTAACCCTAACCCTAACCCTAACCCTAACCCTAACCCTAACCCTAACCCTAACCCTAACCCTAACCCTAACCCTAACCCTAACCCTAACCCTAACCCTAACCCTAACCCTAACCCTAACCCTAACCCTAACCCTAACCCTAACCCTAACCCTAACCCTAACCCTAACCCTAACCCTAACCCTAACCCTAACCCTAACCCTAACCCTAACCCTAACCCTAACCCTAACCCTAACCCTAACCCTAACCCTAACCCTAACCCTAACCCTAACCCTAACCCTAACCCTAACCCTAACCCTAACCCTAACCCTAACCCTAACCCTAACCCTAACCCTAACCCTAACCCTAACCCTAACCCTAACCCTAACCCTAACCCTAACCCTAACCCTAACCCTAACCCTAACCCTAACCCTAACCCTAACCCTAACCCTAACCCTAACCCTAACCCTAACCCTAACCCTAACCCTAACCCTAACCCTAACCCTAACCCTAACCCTAACCCTAACCCTAACCCTAACCCTAACCCTAACCCTAACCCTAACCCTAACCCTAACCCTAACCCTAACCCTAACCCTAACCCTAACCCTAACCCTAACCCTAACCCTAACCCTAACCCTAACCCTAACCCTAACCCTAACCCTAACCCTAACCCTAACCCTAACCCTAACCCTAACCCTAACCCTAACCCTAACCCTAACCCTAACCCTAACCCTAACCCTAACCCTAACCCTAACCCTAACCCTAACCCTAACCCTAACCCTAACCCTAACCCTAACCCTAACCCTAACCCTAACCCTAACCCTAACCCTAACCCTAACCCTAACCCTAACCCTAACCCTAACCCTAACCCTAACCCTAACCCTAACCCTAACCCTAACCCTAACCCTAACCCTAACCCTAACCCTAACCCTAACCCTAACCCTAACCCTAACCCTAACCCTAACCCTAACCCTAACCCTAACCCTAACCCTAACCCTAACCCTAACCCTAACCCTAACCCTAACCCTAACCCTAACCCTAACCCTAACCCTAACCCTAACCCTAACCCTAACCCTAACCCTAACCCTAACCCTAACCCTAACCCTAACCCTAACCCTAACCCTAACCCTAACCCTAACCCTAACCCTAACCCTAACCCTAACCCTAACCCTAACCCTAACCCTAACCCTAACCCTAACCCTAACCCTAACCCTAACCCTAACCCTAACCCTAACCCTAACCCTAACCCTAACCCTAACCCTAACCCTAACCCTAACCCTAACCCTAACCCTAACCCTAACCCTAACCCTAACCCTAACCCTAACCCTAACCCTAACCCTAACCCTAACCCTAACCCTAACCCTAACCCTAACCCTAACCCTAACCCTAACCCTAACCCTAACCCTAACCCTAACCCTAACCCTAACCCTAACCCTAACCCTAACCCTAACCCTAACCCTAACCCTAACCCTAACCCTAACCCTAACCCTAACCCTAACCCTAACCCTAACCCTAACCCTAACCCTAACCCTAACCCTAACCCTAACCCTAACCCTAACCCTAACCCTAACCCTAACCCTAACCCTAACCCTAACCCTAACCCTAACCCTAACCCTAACCCTAACCCTAACCCTAACCCTAACCCTAACCCTAACCCTAACCCTAACCCTAACCCTAACCCTAACCCTAACCCTAACCCTAACCCTAACCCTAACCCTAACCCTAACCCTAACCCTAACCCTAACCCTAACCCTAACCCTAACCCTAACCCTAACCCTAACCCTAACCCTAACCCTAACCCTAACCCTAACCCTAACCCTAACCCTAACCCTAACCCTAACCCTAACCCTAACCCTAACCCTAACCCTAACCCTAACCCTAACCCTAACCCTAACCCTAACCCTAACCCTAACCCTAACCCTAACCCTAACCCTAACCCTAACCCTAACCCTAACCCTAACCCTAACCCTAACCCTAACCCTAACCCTAACCCTAACCCTAACCCTAACCCTAACCCTAACCCTAACCCTAACCCTAACCCTAACCCTAACCCTAACCCTAACCCTAACCCTAACCCTAACCCTAACCCTAACCCTAACCCTAACCCTAACCCTAACCCTAACCCTAACCCTAACCCTAACCCTAACCCTAACCCTAACCCTAACCCTAACCCTAACCCTAACCCTAACCCTAACCCTAACCCTAACCCTAACCCTAACCCTAACCCTAACCCTAACCCTAACCCTAACCCTAACCCTAACCCTAACCCTAACCCTAACCCTAACCCTAACCCTAACCCTAACCCTAACCCTAACCCTAACCCTAACCCTAACCCTAACCCTAACCCTAACCCTAACCCTAACCCTAACCCTAACCCTAACCCTAACCCTAACCCTAACCCTAACCCTAACCCTAACCCTAACCCTAACCCTAACCCTAACCCTAACCCTAACCCTAACCCTAACCCTAACCCTAACCCTAACCCTAACCCTAACCCCTAACCCTAACCCTAACCCTAACCCTAACCCTAACCCTAACCCTAACCCTAACCCTAACCCTAACCCTAACCCTAACCCTAACCCTAACCCTAACCCTAACCCTAACCCTAACCCTAACCCTAACCCTAACCCTAACCCTAACCCTAACCCTAACCCTAACCCTAACCCTAACCCTAACCCTAACCCTAACCCTAACCCTAACCCTAACCCTAACCCTAACCCTAACCCTAACCCTAACCCTAACCCTAACCCTAACCCTAACCCTAACCCTAACCCTAACCCTAACCCTAACCCTAACCCTAACCCTAACCCTAACCCTAACCCTAACCCTAACCCTAACCCTAACCCTAACCCTAACCCTAACCCTAACCCTAACCCTAACCCTAACCCTAACCCTAACCCTAACCCTAACCCTAACCCTAACCCTAACCCTAACCCTAACCCTAACCCTAACCCTAACCCTAACCCTAACCCTAACCCTAACCCTAACCCTAACCCTAACCCTAACCCTAACCCTAACCCTAACCCTAACCCTAACCCTAACCCTAACCCTAACCCTAACCCTAACCCTAACCCTAACCCTAACCCTAACCCTAACCCTAACCCTAACCCTAACCCTAACCCTAACCCTAACCCTAACCCTAACCCTAACCCTAACCCTAACCCTAACCCTAACCCTAACCCTAACCCTAACCCTAACCCTAACCCTAACCCTAACCCTAACCCTAACCCTAACCCTAACCCTAACCCTAACCCTAACCCTAACCCTAACCCTAACCCTAACCCTAACCCTAACCCTAACCCTAACCCTAACCCTAACCCTAACCCTAACCCTAACCCTAACCCTAACCCTAACCCTAACCCTAACCCTAACCCTAACCCTAACCCTAACCCTAACCCTAACCCTAACCCTAACCCTAACCCTAACCCTAACCCTAACCCTAACCCTAACCCTAACCCTAACCCTAACCCTAACCCTAACCCTAACCCTAACCCTAACCCTAACCCTAACCCTAACCCTAACCCTAACCCTAACCCTAACCCTAACCCTAACCCTAACCCTAACCCTAACCCTAACCCTAACCCTAACCCTAACCCTAACCCTAACCCTAACCCTAACCCTAACCCTAACCCTAACCCTAACCCTAACCCTAACCCTAACCCTAACCCTAACCCTAACCCTAACCCTAACCCTAACCCTAACCCTAACCCTAACCCTAACCCTAACCCTAACCCTAACCCTAACCCTAACCCTAACCCTAACCCTAACCCTAACCCTAACCCTAACCCTAACCCTAACCCTAACCCTAACCCTAACCCTAACCCTAACCCTAACCCTAACCCTAACCCTAACCCTAACCCTAACCCTAACCCTAACCCTAACCCTAACCCTAACCCTAACCCTAACCCTAACCCTAACCCTAACCCTAACCCTAACCCTAACCCTAACCCTAACCCTAACCCTAACCCTAACCCTAACCCTAACCCTAACCCTAACCCTAACCCTAACCCTAACCCTAACCCTAACCCTAACCCTAACCCTAACCCTAACCCTAACCCTAACCCTAACCCTAACCCTAACCCTAACCCTAACCCTAACCCTAACCCTAACCCTAACCCTAACCCTAACCCTAACCCTAACCCTAACCCTAACCCTAACCCTAACCCTAACCCTAACCCTAACCCTAACCCTAACCCTAACCCTAACCCTAACCCTAACCCTAACCCTAACCCTAACCCTAACCCTAACCCTAACCCTAACCCTAACCCTAACCCTAACCCTAACCCTAACCCTAACCCTAACCCTAACCCTAACCCTAACCCTAACCCTAACCCTAACCCTAACCCTAACCCTAACCCTAACCCTAACCCTAACCCTAACCCTAACCCTAACCCTAACCCTAACCCTAACCCTAACCCTAACCCTAACCCTAACCCTAACCCTAACCCTAACCCTAACCCTAACCCTAACCCTAACCCTAACCCTAACCCTAACCCTAACCCTAACCCTAACCCTAACCCTAACCCTAACCCTAACCCTAACCCTAACCCTAACCCTAACCCTAACCCTAACCCTAACCCTAACCCTAACCCTAACCCTAACCCTAACCCTAACCCTAACCCTAACCCTAACCCTAACCCTAACCCTAACCCTAACCCTAACCCTAACCCTAACCCTAACCCTAACCCTAACCCTAACCCTAACCCTAACCCTAACCCTAACCCTAACCCTAACCCTAACCCTAACCCTAACCCTAACCCTAACCCTAACCCTAACCCTAACCCTAACCCTAACCCTAACCCTAACCCTAACCCTAACCCTAACCCTAACCCTAACCCTAACCCTAACCCTAACCCTAACCCTAACCCTAACCCTAACCCTAACCCTAACCCTAACCCTAACCCTAACCCTAACCCTAACCCTAACCCTAACCCTAACCCTAACCCTAACCCTAACCCTAACCCTAACCCTAACCCTAACCCTAACCCTAACCCTAACCCTAACCCTAACCCTAACCCTAACCCTAACCCTAACCCTAACCCTAACCCTAACCCTAACCCTAACCCTAACCCTAACCCTAACCCTAACCCTAACCCTAACCCTAACCCTAACCCTAACCCTAACCCTAACCCTAACCCTAACCCTAACCCTAACCCTAACCCTAACCCTAACCCTAACCCTAACCCTAACCCTAACCCTAACCCTAACCCTAACCCTAACCCTAACCCTAACCCTAACCCTAACCCTAACCCTAACCCTAACCCTAACCCTAACCCTAACCCTAACCCTAACCCTAACCCTAACCCTAACCCTAACCCTAACCCTAACCCTAACCCTAACCCTAACCCTAACCCTAACCCTAACCCTAACCCTAACCCTAACCCTAACCCTAACCCTAACCCTAACCCTAACCCTAACCCTAACCCTAACCCTAACCCTAACCCTAACCCTAACCCTAACCCTAACCCTAACCCTAACCCTAACCCTAACCCTAACCCTAACCCTAACCCTAACCCTAACCCTAACCCTAACCCTAACCCTAACCCTAACCCTAACCCTAACCCTAACCCTAACCCTAACCCTAACCCTAACCCTAACCCTAACCCTAACCCTAACCCTAACCCTAACCCTAACCCTAACCCTAACCCTAACCCTAACCCTAACCCTAACCCTAACCCTAACCCTAACCCTAACCCTAACCCTAACCCTAACCCTAACCCTAACCCTAACCCTAACCCTAACCCTAACCCTAACCCTAACCCTAACCCTAACCCTAACCCTAACCCTAACCCTAACCCTAACCCTAACCCTAACCCTAACCCTAACCCTAACCCTAACCCTAACCCTAACCCTAACCCTAACCCTAACCCTAACCCTAACCCTAACCCTAACCCTAACCCTAACCCTAACCCTAACCCTAACCCTAACCCTAACCCTAACCCTAACCCTAACCCTAACCCTAACCCTAACCCTAACCCTAACCCTAACCCTAACCCTAACCCTAACCCTAACCCTAACCCTAACCCTAACCCTAACCCTAACCCTAACCCTAACCCTAACCCTAACCCTAACCCTAACCCTAACCCTAACCCTAACCCTAACCCTAACCCTAACCCTAACCCTAACCCTAACCCTAACCCTAACCCTAACCCTAACCCTAACCCTAACCCTAACCCTAACCCTAACCCTAACCCTAACCCTAACCCTAACCCTAACCCTAACCCTAACCCTAACCCTAACCCTAACCCTAACCCTAACCCTAACCCTAACCCTAACCCTAACCCTAACCCTAACCCTAACCCTAACCCTAACCCTAACCCTAACCCTAACCCTAACCCTAACCCTAACCCTAACCCTAACCCTAACCCTAACCCTAACCCTAACCCTAACCCTAACCCTAACCCTAACCCTAACCCTAACCCTAACCCTAACCCTAACCCTAACCCTAACCCTAACCCTAACCCTAACCCTAACCCTAACCCTAACCCTAACCCTAACCCTAACCCTAACCCTAACCCTAACCCTAACCCTAACCCTAACCCTAACCCTAACCCTAACCCTAACCCTAACCCTAACCCTAACCCTAACCCTAACCCTAACCCTAACCCTAACCCTAACCCTAACCCTAACCCTAACCCTAACCCTAACCCTAACCCTAACCCTAACCCTAACCCTAACCCTAACCCTAACCCTAACCCTAACCCTAACCCTAACCCTAACCCTAACCCTAACCCTAACCCTAACCCTAACCCTAACCCTAACCCTAACCCTAACCCTAACCCTAACCCTAACCCTAACCCTAACCCTAACCCTAACCCTAACCCTAACCCTAACCCTAACCCTAACCCTAACCCTAACCCTAACCCTAACCCTAACCCTAACCCTAACCCTAACCCTAACCCTAACCCTAACCCTAACCCTAACCCTAACCCTAACCCTAACCCTAACCCTAACCCTAACCCTAACCCTAACCCTAACCCTAACCCTAACCCTAACCCTAACCCTAACCCTAACCCTAACCCTAACCCTAACCCTAACCCTAACCCTAACCCTAACCCTAACCCTAACCCTAACCCTAACCCTAACCCTAACCCTAACCCTAACCCTAACCCTAACCCTAACCCTAACCCTAACCCTAACCCTAACCCTAACCCTAACCCTAACCCTAACCCTAACCCTAACCCTAACCCTAACCCTAACCCTAACCCTAACCCTAACCCTAACCCTAACCCTAACCCTAACCCTAACCCTAACCCTAACCCTAACCCTAACCCTAACCCTAACCCTAACCCTAACCCTAACCCTAACCCTAACCCTAACCCTAACCCTAACCCTAACCCTAACCCTAACCCTAACCCTAACCCTAACCCTAACCCTAACCCTAACCCTAACCCTAACCCTAACCCTAACCCTAACCCTAACCCTAACCCTAACCCTAACCCTAACCCTAACCCTAACCCTAACCCTAACCCTAACCCTAACCCTAACCCTAACCCTAACCCTAACCCTAACCCTAACCCTAACCCTAACCCTAACCCTAACCCTAACCCTAACCCTAACCCTAACCCTAACCCTAACCCTAACCCTAACCCTAACCCTAACCCTAACCCTAACCCTAACCCTAACCCTAACCCTAACCCTAACCCTAACCCTAACCCTAACCCTAACCCTAACCCTAACCCTAACCCTAACCCTAACCCTAACCCTAACCCTAACCCTAACCCTAACCCTAACCCTAACCCTAACCCTAACCCTAACCCTAACCCTAACCCTAACCCTAACCCTAACCCTAACCCTAACCCTAACCCTAACCCTAACCCTAACCCTAACCCTAACCCTAACCCTAACCCTAACCCTAACCCTAACCCTAACCCTAACCCTAACCCTAACCCTAACCCTAACCCTAACCCTAACCCTAACCCTAACCCTAACCCTAACCCTAACCCTAACCCTAACCCTAACCCTAACCCTAACCCTAACCCTAACCCTAACCCTAACCCTAACCCTAACCCTAACCCTAACCCTAACCCTAACCCTAACCCTAACCCTAACCCTAACCCTAACCCTAACCCTAACCCTAACCCTAACCCTAACCCTAACCCTAACCCTAACCCTAACCCTAACCCTAACCCTAACCCTAACCCTAACCCTAACCCTAACCCTAACCCTAACCCTAACCCTAACCCTAACCCTAACCCTAACCCTAACCCTAACCCTAACCCTAACCCTAACCCTAACCCTAACCCTAACCCTAACCCTAACCCTAACCCTAACCCTAACCCTAACCCTAACCCTAACCCTAACCCTAACCCTAACCCTAACCCTAACCCTAACCCTAACCCTAACCCTAACCCTAACCCTAACCCTAACCCTAACCCTAACCCTAACCCTAACCCTAACCCTAACCCTAACCCTAACCCTAACCCTAACCCTAACCCTAACCCTAACCCTAACCCTAACCCTAACCCTAACCCTAACCCTAACCCTAACCCTAACCCTAACCCTAACCCTAACCCTAACCCTAACCCTAACCCTAACCCTAACCCTAACCCTAACCCTAACCCTAACCCTAACCCTAACCCTAACCCTAACCCTAACCCTAACCCTAACCCTAACCCTAACCCTAACCCTAACCCTAACCCTAACCCTAACCCTAACCCTAACCCTAACCCTAACCCTAACCCTAACCCTAACCCTAACCCTAACCCTAACCCTAACCCTAACCCTAACCCTAACCCTAACCCTAACCCTAACCCTAACCCTAACCCTAACCCTAACCCTAACCCTAACCCTAACCCTAACCCTAACCCTAACCCTAACCCTAACCCTAACCCTAACCCTAACCCTAACCCTAACCCTAACCCTAACCCTAACCCTAACCCTAACCCTAACCCTAACCCTAACCCTAACCCTAACCCTAACCCTAACCCTAACCCTAACCCTAACCCTAACCCTAACCCTAACCCTAACCCTAACCCTAACCCTAACCCTAACCCTAACCCTAACCCTAACCCTAACCCTAACCCTAACCCTAACCCTAACCCTAACCCTAACCCTAACCCTAACCCTAACCCTAACCCTAACCCTAACCCTAACCCTAACCCTAACCCTAACCCTAACCCTAACCCTAACCCTAACCCTAACCCTAACCCTAACCCTAACCCTAACCCTAACCCTAACCCTAACCCTAACCCTAACCCTAACCCTAACCCTAACCCTAACCCTAACCCTAACCCTAACCCTAACCCTAACCCTAACCCTAACCCTAACCCTAACCCTAACCCTAACCCTAACCCTAACCCTAACCCTAACCCTAACCCTAACCCTAACCCTAACCCTAACCCTAACCCTAACCCTAACCCTAACCCTAACCCTAACCCTAACCCTAACCCTAACCCTAACCCTAACCCTAACCCTAACCCTAACCCTAACCCTAACCCTAACCCTAACCCTAACCCTAACCCTAACCCTAACCCTAACCCTAACCCTAACCCTAACCCTAACCCTAACCCTAACCCTAACCCTAACCCTAACCCTAACCCTAACCCTAACCCTAACCCTAACCCTAACCCTAACCCTAACCCTAACCCTAACCCTAACCCTAACCCTAACCCTAACCCTAACCCTAACCCTAACCCTAACCCTAACCCTAACCCTAACCCTAACCCTAACCCTAACCCTAACCCTAACCCTAACCCTAACCCTAACCCTAACCCTAACCCTAACCCTAACCCTAACCCTAACCCTAACCCTAACCCTAACCCTAACCCTAACCCTAACCCTAACCCTAACCCTAACCCTAACCCTAACCCTAACCCTAACCCTAACCCTAACCCTAACCCTAACCCTAACCCTAACCCTAACCCTAACCCTAACCCTAACCCTAACCCTAACCCTAACCCTAACCCTAACCCTAACCCTAACCCTAACCCTAACCCTAACCCTAACCCTAACCCTAACCCTAACCCTAACCCTAACCCTAACCCTAACCCTAACCCTAACCCTAACCCTAACCCTAACCCTAACCCTAACCCTAACCCTAACCCTAACCCTAACCCTAACCCTAACCCTAACCCTAACCCTAACCCTAACCCTAACCCTAACCCTAACCCTAACCCTAACCCTAACCCTAACCCTAACCCTAACCCTAACCCTAACCCTAACCCTAACCCTAACCCTAACCCTAACCCTAACCCTAACCCTAACCCTAACCCTAACCCTAACCCTAACCCTAACCCTAACCCTAACCCTAACCCTAACCCTAACCCTAACCCTAACCCTAACCCTAACCCTAACCCTAACCCTAACCCTAACCCTAACCCTAACCCTAACCCTAACCCTAACCCTAACCCTAACCCTAACCCTAACCCTAACCCTAACCCTAACCCTAACCCTAACCCTAACCCTAACCCTAACCCTAACCCTAACCCTAACCCTAACCCTAACCCTAACCCTAACCCTAACCCTAACCCTAACCCTAACCCTAACCCTAACCCTAACCCTAACCCTAACCCTAACCCTAACCCTAACCCTAACCCTAACCCTAACCCTAACCCTAACCCTAACCCTAACCCTAACCCTAACCCTAACCCTAACCCTAACCCTAACCCTAACCCTAACCCTAACCCTAACCCTAACCCTAACCCTAACCCTAACCCTAACCCTAACCCTAACCCTAACCCTAACCCTAACCCTAACCCTAACCCTAACCCTAACCCTAACCCTAACCCTAACCCTAACCCTAACCCTAACCCTAACCCTAACCCTAACCCTAACCCTAACCCTAACCCTAACCCTAACCCTAACCCTAACCCTAACCCTAACCCTAACCCTAACCCTAACCCTAACCCTAACCCTAACCCTAACCCTAACCCTAACCCTAACCCTAACCCTAACCCTAACCCTAACCCTAACCCTAACCCTAACCCTAACCCTAACCCTAACCCTAACCCTAACCCTAACCCTAACCCTAACCCTAACCCTAACCCTAACCCTAACCCTAACCCTAACCCTAACCCTAACCCTAACCCTAACCCTAACCCTAACCCTAACCCTAACCCTAACCCTAACCCTAACCCTAACCCTAACCCTAACCCTAACCCTAACCCTAACCCTAACCCTAACCCTAACCCTAACCCTAACCCTAACCCTAACCCTAACCCTAACCCTAACCCTAACCCTAACCCTAACCCTAACCCTAACCCTAACCCTAACCCTAACCCTAACCCTAACCCTAACCCTAACCCTAACCCTAACCCTAACCTAACCCTAACCCTAACCCTAACCCTAACCCTAACCCTAACCCTAACCCTAACCCTAACCCTAACCCTAACCCTAACCCTAACCCTAACCCTAACCCTAACCCTAACCCTAACCCTAACCCTAACCCTAACCCTAACCCTAACCCTAACCCTAACCCTAACCCTAACCCTAACCCTAACCCTAACCCTAACCCTAACCCTAACCCTAACCCTAACCCTAACCCTAACCCTAACCCTAACCCTAACCCTAACCCTAACCCTAACCCTAACCCTAACCCTAACCCTAACCCTAACCCTAACCCTAACCCTAACCCTAACCCTAACCCTAACCCTAACCCTAACCCTAACCCTAACCCTAACCCTAACCCTAACCCTAACCCTAACCCTAACCCTAACCCTAACCCTAACCCTAACCCTAACCCTAACCCTAACCCTAACCCTAACCCTAACCCTAACCCTAACCCTAACCCTAACCCTAACCCTAACCCTAACCCTAACCCTAACCCTAACCCTAACCCTAACCCTAACCCTAACCCTAACCCTAACCCTAACCCTAACCCTAACCCTAACCCTAACCCTAACCCTAACCCTAACCCTAACCCTAACCCTAACCCTAACCCTAACCCTAACCCTAACCCTAACCCTAACCCTAACCCTAACCCTAACCCTAACCCTAACCCTAACCCTAACCCTAACCCTAACCCTAACCCTAACCCTAACCCTAACCCTAACCCTAACCCTAACCCTAACCCTAACCCTAACCCTAACCCTAACCCTAACCCTAACCCTAACCCTAACCCTAACCCTAACCCTAACCCTAACCCTCACCCTAACCCTAACCCTAACCCTAACCCTAACCCTAACCCTAACCCTAACCCTAACCCTAACCCTAACCCTAACCCTAACCCTAACCCTAACCCTAACCCTAACCCTAACCCTAACCCTAACCCTAACCCTAACCCTAACCCTAACCCTAACCCTAACCCTAACCCTAACCCTAACCCTAACCCTAACCCTAACCCTAACCCTAACCCTAACCCTAACCCTAACCCTAACCCTAACCCTAACCCTAACCCTAACCCTAACCCTAACCCTAACCCTAACCCTAACCCTAACCCTAACCCTAACCCTAACCCCTAACCCTAACCCTAACCCTAACCCTAACCCCTAACCCTAACCCTAACCCTAACCCTAACCCTAACCCTAACCCTAACCCTAACCCTAACCCTAACCCTAACCCTAACCCTAACCCTAACCCTAACCCTAACCCTAACCCTAACCCTAACCCTAACCCTAACCCTAACCCTAACCCTAACCCTAACCCTAACCCTAACCCTAACCCTAACCCTAACCCTAACCCTAACCCTAACCCTAACCCTAACCCTAACCCTAACCCTAACCCTAACCCTAACCCTAACCCTAACCCTAACCCTAACCCTAACCCTAACCCTAACCCTAACCCTAACCCTAACCCTAACCCTAACCCTAACCCTAACCCTAACCCTAACCCTAACCCTAACCCTAACCCTAACCCTAACCCTAACCCTAACCCTAACCCTAACCCTAACCCTAACCCTAACCCTAACCCTAACCCTAACCCTAACCCTAACCCTAACCCTAACCCTAACCCTAACCCTAACCCTAACCCTAACCCTAACCCTAACCCTAACCCTAACCCTAACCCTAACCCTAACCCTAACCCTAACCCTAACCCTAACCCTAACCCTAACCCTAACCCTAACCCTAACCCTAACCCTAACCCTAACCCTAACCCTAACCCTAACCCT
This sequence comes from Lonchura striata, assembly GCF_050655825.1. NCBI lineage: Eukaryota > Metazoa > Chordata > Aves > Passeriformes > Estrildidae > Lonchura > Lonchura striata. The sequence goes on from NC_140713.1 coordinate 22,372, forward strand.
AACCCTAACCCTAACCCTAACCCTAACCCTAACCCTAACCCTAACCCTAACCCTAACCCTAACCCTAACCCTAACCCTAACCCTAACCCTAACCCTAACCCTAACCCTAACCCTAACCCTAACCCTAAC